>NC_053414.1:3502016-3529516 GCF_016859285.1 Xiphias gladius | reverse complement strand
GTGTTTACCCGGGCGTATTCGATCTTGAGTGTGCAGCAGCCGGCGTAGATGTCGGCTCCGTTCAGAGCCAGTTTGGCCTTCTGAGCATCCTCCACGGACTCAAATGTTAACGAGCTCGTTAAGGACGACAAGCAAGCGGCCAATCAGAGGAGAAAAACAAGAGCGCCACAGCACCTCAAGGGGTTCAGTGAACCTGAATTTGACGCGGGCTCAACAAAAACAAGTCTAATTGCTCGCGTCACCTTGTATCTACAGCAGCGAAAGCGAAGCCAGAGTGTGTCTGGCTCCGACCTGTGAGGACTTCAGACGCACGTACAACTACACACACGCAGTCAGGATATTCCACCATGGCCTGGATGCCGTTGCGTTTGAAGATGACGATGCGCAGGACGTTACCGACGGGGTTACAGACGGTGTAGAGCACATCCTGAGAGAGAGAGAGAGAGAGAGAGAGAGAGCACAGTGATCAGCACATCGCACAGCAACACGACGGCAAGAAAGTTTTTTAGCCGTTTTGCTAATGATTGGCAGAAACGAGAGAAAAGCTTTGGGTCGGGCGTCTCATGATTTCTGTCTCAGCCCCGTTTGGCGGCCCCCCGTCACACTGCACTTTCTCACCTGCTTTACATCCCCAGTAACTGGAACTCCCCCGCCTACCTCCGCACCCGTTCCTCAGTTCCCCCACGAGGGACGTAGTCCCCGTGCTCCCGTGGAGCTACGCCAGCCCCGTTTCCCCCGTTCTCTGATTTTTCTGTCCTCATGTTGTCTGCGTGTCTCCCCGTTAACCTGCCTGCCTGGTCCCCATCATTTAATCTGTTAAAAGTCCCGTCACTGCACCGCTCTGCCTGCCTGTCTGCGCCTGGCTCCTCCCTGCCTGTGCTCCTACCATCAGCCCTGACAGCGTGGTTGAAGCTCTGCTGGAGGTTTTGGTGGGGCAGATGGGGTAGACGTGGTTTTGTGAGAGGTTCAGTAGTTTGAAGGTGGGCTAGAGGGCATTCAAGTATAGGGTACAACCAGCCCTAGTGAGGGAGGTTCGGCCGAGGTAGAGGAGGTTTCGGTTCCAACAGAGGTTAAAGAAATAACGACGTTAGAGAAGCGGTGATGGCGGAGGCTCCGCTGGACTCACGGTGGTGATGGGGTACAGCGGGTTCTGGATGGACAGCAGCAGGACCTTGTTCCCGCTGGTGGGGTCGTCCGCGTTGGTGGGTCTGGTGATTCTCTGGCTGGTGGAGAAGTTGAAGAAGGCCTGCTGCTCGGCGATGTGGACGGCCTCGCGGGCTCCACACGACACGCAGCGCTCAGCGCTCTCCACGCTGTCGAACTCCACCAGAGCCTGGCGCTTAAAGGGCATCATCATCACGTAGCTGCCGACAGGTGAGGGGAGAGACAGGTGTGGGTGTTAGAGGAGGCGGAGCTTCAGGCGGAAAGAGGCTTTGTCTTTTCAGGTTCAAGCTGATGTTCGTTTTGCAAACCTGGGAAGAGTTTGGGAAACAAGCTGAACTCTGGACTTAGTTTTGTGGTCGAGTTTGGAAAATGATTAGGTGCTTTGCATGAACGTGATAAAAACAAAACCGGATGTTTGGATGGAAGATTTGACATAGTTTCCTGTTTCCAAAACACAGATGGGACCACTGATAATTTCTCTGACTAATTATTATACACTGTCAAAATTGGACTACTGCCCCGGGGCCCCAAAGGCCCCAGGTTCACTGTGTGCCAGTTGCTTCTTGGTAGTTTGATCACTTGAAATTTTCTTTGAGAACTTTTATGATCTAATATTGTGACCCCGAAATCCTGTTCTGACAACTTCATTGTTTTCGTTTGTTCTTGAGTTGATGTATTTTGCTTTTCCTCCTTGATAAAGTTACACCGAACGTACTTACACATAGAAAACCAGTCTCTGTACATGACGGGAATCTGGGGGCCACAGGGGCCCAGTTAACATCAAATCTTCTAACACTTGAAAATGGGTCCGTTTATGATGATGTGAAACAGACGAAGAGCAACATTCAACCAAATATCAAGGGTTTCAGGGAAACCTTCAAATGGCTGCAGCTTGGACTCTTGGACTAGTTGGGTGAGCGACGCAGAGTCTTGTAATTCAGTTCAACTCAATTCACTCATCACAAACGCACATGAACAATTTGCTCACACAGGTAAAAATGGGGCCGGGGCTGGAGTGCGAGTTTCTTTACGCGTGTTAACTGACGGTGGCTGCTCGCAGCTCTCGTGGCTTCTGGGACAAAACTAGCCTCTTTCTGTTTCTATAACATACACTTGATCTAAAACACAATCCCGACTGCATCAGTTTAAATGGTCAGAGAGGAAATGTGTGGGGTTATTGATCATCCCATCTGCTAACCTCACCTGTTCACTATTGATCTGTGAGGGATCTTTGTGCTTGGCCAATAATCTTTTGGAGCCGAGGTCTAACAACAGCATTCGGGACGTAAACCAGAGAACCAATGAAAACTGCCGTCAGTGTCGTCTGATCTGCTCCAGAGGAGTTTAGTTTCTGTCACCAAGCACGGTTCCCGAGCGTTTGCAGGTCTGAGCGGTTTCAACACCTACGCCAGGTAGCTCAGTGTGTGATTGGAGGCCGGACTCACCAGAAACATTTTTCTGCCAGGTTCTGTACCAACTAATCAATGAGGCGACAATATGAATCGGTTTCTACGCAACAAAACACGCGCTCATCACTGTGCATCAAAACTCACCAGGAGCGCCCCCACGCGTTTTGATCCATCTGTAGAATATTCACATCCCTCAGCTCGCAGGAAGCTGCTGCCTTTTCAAAATAGTAGTTCTCATCCTTCAACAACATATTATCACTGTTTCCAAATGTGTTCCTGGCTTCTATGGATAACAACAGCTCCTCCAGTTATCTGCTCAACACAACGAGTCTGTTTTCAGGCGGCACGACAGCTGCTTTTCCTTTATATGCACAGAGGGACTTTCACGGATGCCGCAGCAGCCCGCACACGTCCCTCTGAAGACCCTGAGCACCACATTGTTAGTGGCATCTCTCATCAGACACTAACGATGCCAACGCTGACAATGACGGCGACGCCGACGGATACTGGCTGCGATGGCGATACTGACGACCGCACCGACGCCGGGAGGATTAAAGCGACGTGGAAAGCTTTTTGAATTTTACCTTCCCGTGTCATAAACCCATGAAAGTCTGAGCTGCAGACAGTTGAGAGCAGCGGAGGAGAAGAGGCGAATCGGTGCTGCCGGGATGCCCGCTGCGGCGGACGTGCCTGGCCCCGACGGACGGCGGACGCGCGCTGCCTACACCTTAATAAGCAACAGCAGTTGGACTAGAAAATGTCGTTTGAATTATCGAAGCGAGCAGCCGCCGGCAGACAGAGAGGGCAGCGCGTCGGCAATCAGTGGCGCAGAGCGTCGGTTATCTCATCTCACTCTGCCACGTCAGTCATTTTTGGAGTGAGTGTGAGAGAACCTGTCGAGCAACATGTTCAGCTCTGTGTGTTTTCCTTCTTGTGCCTTGACCCTGGATTTGTTATCGAAGGAGAAGGAGTAGATGTGAGGCAATTAAACTTCAACTTCCGCGCGTCTGGAGGAAACAGATGTGAGGCGTTACCAGATGTTGCCGAACTTGTCGAGCGCCTCCACCAGATCGGCCTCCACCACGGCGTCGCAGAGGCCCCGCACGTGGACGACGGGGGATGGGGGGATGCGGTGGCTGTCCTCCGCGCCGTCCTGCAGAGAGAAAAGAGAACTAGTTCAGGCGGACCCTCAAACGGACCCAGTGGCGCCATATATAAGCATCTGACATCGCAAGACGTCCTGATAGGTCGGACCCGGAGCCACGCAGGAGGCAACTCGTGTGAAAGACAGTCACCTGAGGACAATTTACAACAGCGCTGGAATAAACGCTGCCCAGAGAAGCTTTTGCTCTCAGCAGATATGAACCTTCCTTGAGCAGAAGGTTAAAAAGCCTCTAAAGAACTGAAGCTGCAGAATGTGGTGACATTATCAGCCGGACTCATGTACCTGAGGAATCAGCTGGCACACCTGCTTTGTACTGGCTCCGGTTTCGGTGCAACCCTGTCTCCTGGAAATCACAGCACATTTCCATACAACTGACCAGCAACAGCAAATACGTTTTGTGGGAGAGGAGCTGGGACCAGATTCTGTGTTTTTAAGCATTAATCAGGAAACGTATCAGTAAGATGTTCACAGACAACGAATCTGATCCTGCTGCACAACATCCACCTGCAGTGACTCCAGCATCATTCAGATCCAGCCAGAGATCCCGTTTCCTACGTGACCTATTTGCCTTTGCAGTTTATTTGTCTAGAAACCTGATTTCCAGGAGACTGCTCCTGATGATGGTTTTATAGTAAAACCCAAAGCCTGAGAACTGCCCCCATGCCCCTGTCAACAGGAGTCTAGCAACCATATTTTTAATAACGACACACAACTGTCTGTGTAGGTTGCTTCACCGATTCGTTGCGTCTACATAGCAAACTGTGTAACGCAGTCTCCATCCGTCTGTGGCAACTAAATACATTTACTCAAGTACTGTACTTTAGTACAACTTTGGAATACTTTTACTTCTACTCCATTACATTCATTTGACAGCAGTATTTGTGTTTAGTGAAAATCTCATAATAACAATGATCAGGACATTTGCTGGGGCGTCCCGCGGAGCCCTGGGGGCCCGCGATGGGCTCTTCTCACTCTTTTCTCACTTTCTACGAACCAAAGGTTTAAGATCCAGGAAATGTTCAGCTGATGAATCCATGATGAAAAAATCCCCAGTGGCAGGCTGGTATTAAACAGCCGAACTCGACCGGCCGCAACAGTGAAATGCTGCTTGAACATTAACGCGTGAGCAATAATGACCTTATGATATAATATATATAAAGTTGTATATATGCTCTATATAGATATAGTTTATCATTAGATATCCACTGTATCCAGGGGCCATTTTTCTGCATTGAGTAATTTTACTTTCGATACTTTCAGTACGTGTTTTACTTCAGTAACATTTCCAGTGCAGGACTTGTACTTGTCAGGGAGTATTTCTACAGTGTGGTACCGGTGCTTTTGATCATGTTTCTCCACCGCTGTCTATGTCTAACCGTGGCAGCGAAAATCAGGCATGTGCACGAGCGTCCAATGATTGTTAAATTCATAGCACAGAACCATGTGTAACGCACGGCTTCATAAATCTGGTGCAAGGAGTGCGTAAGCACATCTCTGGCTTTGAGCTTTGTGCACCTGGCCTCTGTTGTCGGCAACCCACGATGACAGAAAAATCAGATAACACAACACCCCGCAGACAGATGAAAGCAGTCAGGACAGGAAGACAGACACCGATCAAAAGCTGTGACAGAGACAGAGAGACACCAGGTGCTGGTCCACAGCCATGCAAGCCGAGCGGCAGCAGCAGACAACCCTCCGCAAACCCGAGATCGTGCTGCTTTGTTGTAGCAAACAGAAAACAGCAAGACGCCGAATCTGGTCTTTTTTCTCACCCACTCAGCGTTAAAAACAGCGACCACACTGTGCCACCGGTGAATGAAAAGGCTCAGGTGGAAGGTCACTAAATACTCAAGCACTGTACTGTGGCTCTTAGGTACATTTTATGTTGAAGCTTCTACTCCACGAAATTTCAGAGAAAAATTGACACTTTTCTCTGTATATATTTAACCGTTATAGTCACGTGTTGCTTAACATAAAAACGTAAAGGTTTCTGAAATACGATGTTCTGTCCATTGTTATGGATTAAACCAGTGGTTCGGAACCTTTTTCTGTCGGCTCCTAGTTAAAACCAGTGCGTAGCTGCGTCTCCTTGTCATGTGCCAGATGTCTCTGAGTTTCAGGGTTTCACCAAAGAGACATTTCCCCTCTGAATTTCTCACATGGTTTCAATTCGATAAAAAACACTAAAATCAGATCAGTGAATCAGAACTTTGTCTTTTCTTCTTTCCTCTCCCATGAATCCTCCGACCACCCCTCAGATTTGTCTGGTGACCCTTTGGAGGGGCCCCGACCCTCAGGTTGGTATTATCAACAATCTTCGCAGAGGGAATCAGACGTCGGTCACAGGAGGCATTTCACTGCACATCCGCTACTTTTACTTTTGATACTTGAACTGCATGAAGCTGATCGCGTTTCCTTGCTTTTTACTTGAGTAAAGTTTTGAATGCAGAATTTTTAACGTCGTGTCACGGTTACGTTTCATACCAGAGGAAGAATTCTAGTCACACCGGTCTCAGCCGTTTTGTGACCTTAATACTAACATTTTAGAGAATACGTCTCTGGCTCCTGTAGGACGTTTGGGTCCAGGTCAGGGAAAGTTTAAGCTAGACCCTGGTCTAACGTGTTGATAAGATAAGATGAAACTTTATTGATTATCACGGGACTAAAGATGTGCTGCGCTGTCTGTGCTGAGCAATAAGCATCAGGGGACATCAGCGAGGTGTAGCTGAGAAAAAACCTGTTTACTGTCTGTCTCAGGAAGAGGTTGGGCAAGTGTTACAGTTTTTGCAGCCTGACCTTATTTCTGCAGCGGTTTGAGGCTGCAGGTTCACTCGGTTCTTACAACAATGCCTGTGTGAAACGCGCTCCTATTGCCCGTCAGCCAGCGGGGCGCGGTGCTGACCTCTGAAAGACCTAATCTCCAGATCTGACTCACAGTATCAGTCAAACACTTCAGCAAGACAGTTGGATCTAGTGTTAAGTTCAAAGTCTGCAGCTTTTGAAAGGTTTACATGATTGCTCGTTGCACAAGATTACGTAGAGTTAGTTTCAACGGGGTCTGGCTGGGTATTTCAGTTCAGGTTGACTAGATAACACACTGATGCGCGCTGTATCGTGTAGATTTTAGAAATCTTCACTGCTGATCTTTGGACAATGAGACTTTCTCCACAGATACGGTGTTTTAAGAAGACGACAGCCACAGGATGTACTTAGGCATACAGGTGCTAACACAGAAAATGTCACCGCTGATGTTTAGCAGGTATAATGTTTATGATGTTCACTACCTTAGCTTGGCGTGTTAGCATGCCGAACACAAAGTGCAACTGAGGCTCCTGGGAATGTCGTTACTGCGGTTCTGGTAAAACCAAAGTACTGGACAAATTAAAATGGTTGATCTGATGATGAAAAGTCAGAAAATCAACACCAAAGTTATTAGAGTTCATCCTGAGGGGAACGTGAACGTCTGGACCACATTTCATCGAAGTCCGTCCGACAGCTGTCGATATGTTTCGGTCTGATTCTGGACCCAAGTGGCGGACCGATGACTGACATGGCCAACCCCTCGAGCCACGCTGCTAGCGTCAACAGAAATAAAATTCCTGCCCCGTGTGGAAGCTGCGTGTTCCGCGACTAACGTCCTCGAGTGCCCACGTTTACAAGAATATCAGTGACTCGTCCGTTCAGAAATTTCCAGTTACAATGTCATGAACAAAAGTCAACATCTAGAAGCAGCATTAGTCTGCAGTTTTAGACCCTCTGAAGACAATGCAGACCAGAACCGAACTTCAACCACAACGGCTACTTTAGCAAGTCAGCTAGCTCACTCGTTAGCAATGACTACCTAGGCCGCACTCGTCTGACAGGCAGGCTGGAAAGTCTGACAGGCAGGCTGGAAAACAAGTCTATCCAGATGATCTAAACCGACTTGTTTGGAAGTCAGACTGAAATGTTGCAGATAATCCATCATTATTAAGTACAGAAGGTCGAAAAAAGCAGGAATTTGATCTGTGAACTGTGCCAGATGTTTACAACAGAGAGTTTGGGTTATAAATGTACTGTCCCTCTAACGTCCACTAGGGGAAGAAAACTGGTGACCGTACTGGGGTGTACTTTACCTCTTCAAATACGAGTCTGTGTGGAGATTTTTAACCCTAACCGTGACGGGGCCTTTGCTGTGGAACTCAACGCCTGAGGATTTACGACAGGAAAACTCAGTGTCCTCTTTTCAGTCTCTTCTTAAAACTCACTTTATCTTACGGCTTCTTCTTTACTGATGGTATTTGTTGTAACTGTTTTAACTATTTATCTGGTTTTAGATTCTTTTGTCTGATGGCTCACGTAATCACGTTTGCTGCAGGAAATAAAGAACGGACGGGTGAAAACAAGGGTGTAGGTTTGGTCTCAGAAGTGGGGGGTGGTGGGAGCCATTTTCCTGCACTTATACCCTCTTCCATTGTGGGAAAGTGGTCTCAGACTTTGGGACCGCACTGCATATATTTATATCATCCATCAAATAACAAATTATGATTGAATTGGTTATCGTGCTGTCTATAACAATGGAAGTACACCAAAAATAATATGTAATCCCTGTAAATAGCTGCAATACTAACCCCGAATATGATGAATAATGTTATCAAGTTGTAATAAAAATGTCATAAAAATCAAACTACTCTTTCCACTAATGTCAACAGTGAACCTTTAAACTCAACTCTGTACTACTAAGTTCAATGTCCCTTCCTGCATTGTCTCGGACTGGTGCTCGGCTCAGTTATCCTTAATTAAGAAGAGTTTTTTTTTTGTTTCTTAATCAAAATGTTGCAGCCCTACAGTGAGTAGTGTCTGCAGTCTTCCTCTCAGCCCCAGCAACCTGCAATAAGAAGATTTTCCGGCCTGCATGTTGGCGGAGAGCTGAAATCCGGGGCAGAAAAGTCTGTAAATCACTTGCTGCTGCTCTGAAGCTTAATTGCAGTGAGCACACAGTGATACTGACGGCGATTCGGATGAGCGTATTACCGCTTTGATCGACCCAGAGCTTTTCCCATCTGAATCTTAGAAGTTCAGATGACACTGTTCAGACACATTTTAGTGAGTGAATCCAAAAAAATTTGATTCTGAAAAGAGAAGGGGGACGTGTTACCCCCATCTGCAGTGGAAATCACGCCCTTGAGCGAAAAAGAGTTGAGAGATTCTCCCTCTGCTGCAGAAACAGACTTTATCTGTCTCTAAAAAACAAACTAAAAAAAAAAGATGTGTTGCTCCAGGGAGCGAATATTATAAAATTGCCCCTTTTCCTTACACAGGACGACACTGGGAAATAAGACGGTGACGTGTCCTGACAAGTGAGGGGCATGTTTGCCTTAACTTGACCACCCAGACGTGGTCCGCACAGGGACACGAACCCAGGCGCTTCGAGCTAAGAAAGATCGGATTCCCCTGTGGTTGCATTCTGAAGTGTCGCTTGCAAAACCCTTAGCCCAACACAAACGTGGGCTGCAGCTAGGGGGCGCCACAGCATGACACCGAGGGAGGAAGCTGACACCTTCCACTCGTGTTCACCTTCCGCTCATAACGAACCGTGGCTGACCAGCCCGACTAAGCTACTACTAAGAAGTACGCACACGCACGCGCTCGTTGAGTACGTTCACCGCGGTCACCGGCGTTGTCACCTGCGTGGACCGTGTTTGGGGCCTAAGCTGTTTTTTGTCCACCTGAGTGTTTTCTGGCTGCAGTGGTGGACTGAGGTGACGTTGAGCGCTAACCTCAAACTCTGGCCTTCAGCACGTCCCTTCAGAGACAACAGGCGGCGTCAGAAATATTTTTAGAGACTGCGGTCTGTACAGACGAGCGCACACTCCACTGCACCTACGCTGGGCTCGGTCACTATGGCAACGCGAAGCGGGAGGCAGGTGCTTGAAACAGGAAGGTAGGTGTTACTGATGTTCTCATGAGTCAACAATGAGGTGATCGGGTACCATGGTTACCTCATGGGTAAATGTTTGTGAAGTAGGGAACTTCCTCCTCCTCTTGTTTTTCACCTGCTCCTCGTCTGCAGGAGTACAGAAGAGGGTGCAGCTCACGCAGCCCGGTTGCCATGGCGAATGAACCTCCGCTTTTTCGGCTGAATGTGTGTGTGTGTGTGTGTGTGTGTGAGCCTGAGCCTGAGCCTGAGCCTGCAGTGACATGTTACTTCCTTCCTGTCAGGCTGCTGCATCATTACAGCTCTGTCTGACTCTGGGGCCTCAGCTCATCCTTTCCTCCTCTTCCCCCTTCTCCTCTTCCTCCGCTTCCTCCCTCTTCATCCCTCCAGCTGCCTTTACCTTCATAACCTCCTCCTCTTCCTCACTGACGCGTCACTGTTAACATCAGCTGGGTCAGCCGTTGAGCTAACGAGCTTTTAACGAGACTAACGAGGCAGGCTGATACATCATTTATAAACCCGGTCCCCGTCGGCCTGGATTCACTACATGATTCACTATATCGTGTCTTTCTGTGCGTTTGCGTCTTTCTGTGTGCGTGCTCGTTGTGTGTGTGTGTCTCGGACTGAAACTTGATTGATGACTTATCAGTTTTAGTGTCCTACTTGTAGTGGAGCTGAAGATGTAAAGTTTGTCCCGAGCGTGGCGACGGAGGAAAGGGAAGGCTAAAGGGTCCATCCTCTGGGGATCAGGAATGAGATTGGGACATTAACTGACAATATCTCAGTATGTCGTATTCAGAGTTTTCTTGTGTACAAGTAGGAAATTTTAGCCTCATGGTGCCGCTGGAGGAAAGGTTACCAAAAAAAGCAGGTAACCAAAATCATTAGAATTCATCCTCAGTGGAGCAGGAACACCTACGGCAAATTTCTTGAAAAAAGCTGGCCGAGATAATTATTGAGATATTTAGCTATTTATTTATCATTTTGAACAGCAAACACAGTCATCAATGATTATTCTCACGAGAAACCTGGTTCTTCAGGTCCGCGGCCAGTGACTATAACAATATCCAGGTTTCTGATCGTCTGCCTGCAGGTGTGTTAACGTCTCAGCCACTCATCTCTACACAGACTGAGTTATCTGGATTGATGAATGGACTGAATGGACTGGATGGATGATTAATGGACGAATGCATGGCTTCATCAGGAAACTTTCACCATTATGTTTAGATGAGCCTCCTGAATAACGGAACTAAAAATGCACTCATTCATTTTAGTTTTTAATTTCATGGTTTTCAGCTGAAAACACGAATAATGGATTTGGACTCTGACTGGTTCTCTGCATCAGCCCTTCCATTTACTGAAGTACTCTGTACTCAGGTCAGTTTTACACCTCGACTGGGGACTTCTGTTTGATCTTCACTCTCCATTTCAACGGATGAAAGGTGCTTTGATGTCGGTTGATGTCTGGAGGGAGCTACACCTTAACCCGCCATCCCTCTCAATATATTTCACTGCAGCACAGCAGGTGACTCCGTCACTGCTTATAAAGCAGGATAGTGGTTGATTTGATTGGCCCGCCTGGTTCACAGAAACACACATGAACTGAACTTTAACTGGCGGCTTAACGGTTTTAATTTTTAAATTAAAAATTATTGTACTGTCTTGTTGGAGAGAAATTAGCACCATCAGAGAGGAGACTAATTTAAAAAACAGGAGACGAAGGATTTGAACAATGAAAATGTAAAGTGAGTTTGGTGTATCTGTAGCCAGGAAGTGGTCTGGGTAAAAATAGCCTCTAAATGTCTCTTTGTTATCTTAAACACACAGGTAAAGCACTGTTGTTTCATAACGTCTTCCCATGATGCTGTCTGACTTTGAGTGTTGACTGATCTGTTAAGGAGGGAGGAGGCAGCAGCAGCGACAGGCAGTGGAATGTTTGATCAGACTTCACTAGACTCCATTACATCCTACAGTGAGTCGAGATAAAACACTCATGCAGACATTTCAGTATACGCAAGCGTCTTAACGCATGGCCTCAATGGTGCCGAGTCACAGGAGCTGCCTGATGCTAATGCATAGATTCAAATTTTCCATATGCTGCATATATCGTCTGCATATATCTATCTATGTATAGTTATTGATGTGTTTTTAAACCTCGTGAAGCCTCCTGACGAGCCTATAAAAATTCTCCGACCCATACAGCCTACGCAGGGACTCTAGAACGTCGTACAGAACCACTGGAACTTCCTAATCGAGATTTAAAAACACTTAATGATCTCTAACAACACATCTGTGTACTTTAAACCTCCCCAACACCATGGGAGTCTCCTAATTTACCCCTAGAAGCTCCTACATCCTTTTAAATATCTGCTGGAGGAGACCATAGAACGGACAGAATTACCCTCACCTGATGGACCTCTAGAGTCTACTGAAGGACCTTTATATCTGCTCCAACAACCACTGAAACCTGCTACAGAATATCTACAACCTCTTATAGAACCTCTAAAAGACCGCACCCTAAAATTCGAATCAGACCTGTAGAATAATTTTGATGTACTCTAAACTTCACAAATGGAACATAAAACATCATTGATCCAAACGACCTTCATGACTTGGAAAACTTTTTAAAGCCTTTTGAAAATATCCCGAGACTCATGGAACCTCCAAAAGGTCCAGGATAACCTCTTGGAGGACCACTAGAGCCTGCTAAAGGACCCCTCAGACCTTGTCACGAACTTTTACACCTTCCAAAAGTGCAAGATGTTCACTGGGATAAGTTTACTGTTCCTGCAACATAAATGGAGACCAATGGTCTACAGCTACGCAAACAGCTCTGTGATGCCGTTTATCTGGTAAAATGTTTACCATGTTCAACACATTAGTTTAGCATGTTAGCATGATTGTTTTAATATCTTAAAACTAAGGTAGTGGACACGTTAAAATGTCGACCTGATGGTGGCGCTAGATGAAAAGTAAGAGGATCACCAACGCTACTACAGTTCATCCTGAGGGGGACATGAATGCCCGAACAAGATTACATGACAATCCATCCAGTAGTTGAGATATTTCAGTCGGGACCAAAGCGGTGGAGCGACTGACCGAAAAAAATTAACGGAAAACACGGAAATGAACTGTAAGAATCATTAGCAGTGACGAGTGATCTCTGTAATTCGCAGTAAACAGAGGAAAGCATGCAAAAACAGTCGTATGTTCCTTTAATTCTGGCTTTTAATTTGGTGGATTTGATGTTGCTATGTGAGTATGTGCCCTTATTTTGGAGTCTACCTCGTCCTGTGTTTATTGGCTGTGTTTGTTTCTCTGTCTCCGTGTGCTGTTCGATGTTTACCGTCTGTGCTGGTCACATTCATCTTCTCAGACCCCCCTCTGATCAGAACTAACCAGGACACTAACGAGGTAGCAGACTCAGACCGATGCTGCTCCCGTAGAGAGAATACCACAGGCCCATCCGTCAGTGCAAACAGATGGCCTCACTTTCTGCTGAGCGCAGGCACTTCCTGTCACTGCCAGAACCTCACAGAGAAGCCATATTGTCTCACCGAGCAGAGGATCAGAGCCAGAGACTTGGTAAATAAACAGACACTGATTACATTTTCAGACATGGGCATGAAAGATCGTAACCCCACAACAATCTGCAGAAAAACACAGATACATAAGAGTCTGCAGAAGAGCACTAAAACCCCCCAGAAGCCGAGCCAACCTCATAAAGGACCTCCTACAGGGAGGGAGCCAGAGCAAAATCAAATTAAAATCATACAACCTCCTACCGAGCCAACGCAGCCTCCTAAGCGAAGCTTCAAACATCCTAAAATAGTCTCCCATCTCAAGTGTGTAAAACGCTCTCCTCCTGTAGACTTGAAAGGTGTAAAAGGCTCTAAACCTTTGAATAGCAGCTGTGCAAGAGTTCCAGACTTTCCAAATAAAAAAACCTTATTTATCCGTCCTTTGGCAAAACTGTTGGAAGCACACAGATCAGACAGAGGGACAGTGGAGACATGGATAACGCTCCAGCACTGCTTTGACCAGTTCCTATAGATGTTTTGATCATTTTTTTCTGCGGGTCCAAGCTGAACAGAGTCACTGTTCTCGATATCAGATCTCAATAGATCTTTGGTGAGGCGCTGTTTCAAAGACCCCTGGATCCCCATAAGGCAATGGTTGGCAACCTGGGGGTCGGGGCCATGGATGTATTACAGGAACCAGATACCGTACTCCAAAATGGTGGCCGGTCACTTGAGTGAAAATCCCGCGATGAGCGATTTTCTAGGTGCTAGGAGAGTTTTACAGATATAGAATTTCCATGGTTTGAAATTCATAATACAAACAGCAGCGATTGACCTTGTTTGCAGTCGGAAGTGTCTTGTTATCAGTTTAACAGACAAATCAGTCGAGCGTCTGTGGTTAATGCAAAGTGAGCACTAGAGGTTTTCAGACTTCAGAGATTACAACCAGAGAGTTGAAAAAATGACTTTAGCAAAGAGCGTCGGTGGGTTTTAACGGAGAAGGACCAAACCAAGCTACAATGACACAATGTCCCACTTGTAGTTTTTCCATGGGAGCAGTAGTTTTTATTTTGTTCTCTCAAACAAATCGCTGTTTTACTCTCAAGACGGTTTCAGTTTTTTATAGTAGCTGCTGTAGAAGATGGTGATTTTATCTTAGCAAATGGAAAATAAACTCCAGGGAGCAATGAATGAATAAGTGGGAACCTGTGCTGAGTTACTGAAGCTAGTGGAACCGAAGCTAGACAGGAAGCGATGTCACGACTGTGGTCCTCTACTAATGCTTCCTCCTCAGGGACAAAAAACGGGCCCACTTCTACACAAAATGGTGTTTTGTTTGGGTTTTTTCTGCAGCGGTGCCTCTAATCTTTGCTTTTATATGAATGACCAGAAAGTTCTTCCTCTTCAGGCTTCGAAAAATTATTGAAGTAAAGTAAGAAAAAAAAAAGTGTCTGTGTGAAACCGGAGGTACAGGATAAAAAGGTTGGGAAACGTACCATGTGGGGTGTTTACAATCCTTCTGTCCTTAAAGACCCCTGTGTCCTACTAAATGTCCTCCAAAGTCACCTGAAGGATCAATAGAACCTCCTCCAGAAATCCAAGCACCCCATGAAAACCTCATCAGCCTCCTAAATCGGTGAACTACAGACTCATCTCTAAAACCCTCAACGATAGAGCACGAGAACCACCTCGTGGACCCCGACATCCTCCTACAGAGTCCGCAGACCCTCCTCACAAATCTCCAAAACCTCAGCAAGTACCTCTGGAAACTCCATCTATCTATCTGACAGACAATCCGTTCCTACGAAGAGGGTTATTCTAACTTCCAGCAGGGTTCAGCAGAAGGGTTCGACCGATCCCCCACAGCTGCTGGTGACTGATGAAATCTTCATTTCCCTGATGCAGGAAGTTTATGAACCGGCTTTTCTGATCCGGGGTCTGGTTTTTGCTCTGCAGACCTAGACCCCATTCACTTGTCCCATGGTGAAGGAGCTTCCCTGAGTGAAACAATGACAAACTGTTCACACGTTCAAGTGCTGAAGAATCTGTTTTTTTTGGGGGGGGGGTTGCGCTGTTTTAAATTCAGTTCGGTGGGAAATTTGCCTTTTTTCACTCCCTCTTTAAATTTGACAAACTAGGTTTCTATCAGTGTTTCCTATTTTAACCGGGATTGGTGTAAAAACCGTCGCCCACCTTCCCTCCGCTCCTCCGGCTCCTGCTCTCGGTGCTCTCGCTCCCCGCTGCCTCCTCACCGGCGGAGTCCTCCTCCTCCCCGTCCTCCAGCTCCTCCGCACCGGCCTCCTCCTCGGTCCGGAGCCGCTTGGCTGCCCGGTGGTATCCTCCTCCTCCTCCGGATCCTGCTCTGTCTTCTCCCGCTTCCATCACAGGCGAGACGGCGAATTCACGGATGAAGATTTTCGGTAAAACGGAGGAAGAGACGATCGATGACACCTGCCGGATCCTCCCCTCTCTCTTTCTCTCTCTCTCTCTCCTTCTCTCTCTCTCTCTCTCTCTCTCTGTCTCTCTCCCTTTCTCTCTCTCTCTCTCTCTCTGTCTCTCTCTCTCTGTCTCTCTCTCCCTCTCTCCCTTTCTCTGTCTCTCTCTCTCTCTCTCTCTCTCCTTCTCTCTCTCTCTCTCTCTCTCTGTCTCTCTGTCTTTCGGTTGGCTCCAAAGATAGGAAGGGACGCCGACGTCTCACTCTGTCACGGTTTCAGGAACGAAACGCTGACCAAGGTCAAGGTCAGCCTCGTTCTCGTTATACTTGGTTTAACCTTGACCACATCAGTGTTTCTGAAAGTCTGGTTTCCCTTTATCACCCAAGTTTACTTTGTCATTTTTATTTAACTTGGGTTTTTTTCGTGTTACAGTGTTTTATTTACTTCCACATCAGATTAGATACAGAGATTGGTGTGTTGTGGTGCAGCCACCTTCACATATGTAAAAGATTTTTTTTTTCTTTTTCTTTTCGCTAATGAAACTGCAAAGTCACATGCACCCGCAGTGGACGCGGGAAAGTTAAACCTCGGTGACTTAAATCACATATTCATACATATCAGTGAACGCAGAGAAGAAAAGTAAGAAAATTCTAATCTTGTGTTGATGCACGACGCCATGTCGAGATCCCTGGATTGTCAAGACCGGTTCATTTGCAAGGTGTAGTCCAGTGGTGGAGGAAGAAGTAGAAGAAGTATCAGCAAGCAAATGTACGAAAAATTAAAAGTATTATGCTGCAGAATTCCCACTAGTGGTGGAATATTCTTACATTACTGGCTAATTATCTTTGATCAATATATAAGCGGCCATCTGATGAGGTGGCGCTAATTTTTACTGCTTTACATGCCGTTGGGTAAAAATTCGTCTTTTATAGACCAATCAAATGTTTTGTGTGTGGAATCTTAATCTGAAAGGCAACCACCGGTCAGATACATGTGAACGCGCAGTGAGACAAGAGCAGGATATTTGCTTCTAAAACGTGGAAAGTGGAGCAGAAGTACACGGAGGCGAGTAGAAGTACCTCAGGTACAGCAGAGTGAGCGAACGCGGCGGCTTAGATCCCTTCCACCACCGCTGCGGATGCAGAATCACGCAGGTTGAACCGAGTACGGTAGCAGCTCTGAGGGTGTCGGTGCGTGGAGCCGATCTATCAAAACTGTCTGTCCAGCACTTTAGTCCAGGGACAGACCTCTCAGCGCCGACCGGTCAGACCATCGTACAATGCCTTTATCTCGTTGCTGCTCCCCAGAGGGCGAGCCCCCAGGACCTCTCCTCTAGCGCCACCTCGAGGACGAGCGGGAGATAGATTGTCAGGATGTGGTTGGTTTTAAATCTGGGCCTTATTCCATATGTTGCTCAGTGTGTCGGCCCCAGACCAGCGTCTCTGGGTGGGCTGATCTCTGACTCTGACTCCGAGCCCATTGGCTCCTGCTGAGGACGTTTCCTGAAACAGCTGCTCACTGTAGTTTTTTATCAAACCACACGAAGGAAACGGTGCGTTTGCTATTTTCAGCGGCGGATTCATCCACGTCTGGCGCTGTAGTGAGTGTTTGTGGCAGCAGGATGGTGTGTGCGTGTGTGTGGGGGGCTGAGTCTAAACTACAGTGTGTGTGTTGATGGCGATGAAGGAACGTGTCCCCCAGAGCAACACTGCGACTCACTGATGTGTTGTAATAGCTTTCTGTGGCTCAGAGGAACCAGGGCGGGGGCCCCCGAGGGTCCGGAGGGACCCCGTTCCGAGACACCTTCCGTGCGTCATTCTCCAGGACTTCAGGTGGCAGTTTGGATGTTTTCATCGGCGACCTCACGTGCACTCCGACCTCAGCAGGATCAGGCCTGATCAGCCGGTGTGGCCACGCAAGACCTTCAATCCCTGACGAGGCGTCCTAGTGTATAAGTCGGTCACAGCGTTGACGCCAGTCGCTGCTTCGGTCGTTGTGGCCGGTCAGAGTATGTTTTGGATTTAAAATCAAAGTGACCAGTAACTACAGCTGTCAAATGAAACTAGTGGAGCAGAAGTATAAACTGCCATAAACTGGAAACACTCAAGTAAAGTATGAGCACCTTGAAACTGTCTGGGGTCCAGCGCTTGAGTACATGTACTTAGCTCACTGAGTACGAATCACACCCAAACGTTACATCCTGTCCCAAACCGCCAGTTTAAAGGTTGATCTCCCTCTTTGCAGGCAGAAAAATCCATCCGCCACGAGGGGAAAGCTAATCCATCACATATCACCTGTCCTGCAGGTGTTGTCCACGCTGCGAGATGACGGCGCAATTCAAATTAAAGTTGTATTTTAAGAAAAAGGGAGGTTCCCATTCCCAGTGTCTGCTCGGGGCCTTTTATATGATTGTTCTTGTTGTTGTTATTATTATGGCTCAACAGAAAGATGTCTCTCATTTAGTCAGGGTTACAACTGCAGCTCTGAAGTCAGTTCCGGGGTTTGTTTTTCTTTCCAAAGTGACGCGTCACCATGTCAGCGAACAGCGTTTGGATCTTTGAGTTCACTCACCTCCCCTGCATCTCTCCCTGTGTGTGTGTGTGTGTCACACACTCAGCTCTCACACAGACACGCTGCTGAAAAGCGAAACACTCACTATGACAGACCGAGAGCTGTTGGACTGCACCGGCGGTGAGAGACCTGTGGGCGGCAGCACTGTCACGATGCTGCTCTGACAGCAACGCGCGCGCACGCACATTGAAGGTCACCCTTGTTGTCATAGAAACATGGCTGATGACAGCTGGTTAGTATACCTCGTTAAGGACACGACCATTCAGCCGAGTCTGCTATGTGTGTGTGTGTGTGTGTGTGTGTGTGTGTGTGTGTGTGTGGGTGCGCCTCAAACCGCTGCTTCGGCGGGGAGGAGTCCCTTTGTGGGGGCTGAGGAATGGACCACGCCCCCACCTGCTGCCCCTCCCTCACCTGGCTCAGACGTGTCACAGAGGTCATCAAGGGGTGAGAAACAGGCGCCTCGTGTCCCGACGAGCAGCTAATGTGGTCTCATTCCTGAAATTCTGTTTACATACAGATGTGGCCGAATGAAACCTCCCATGATCCCGTCTGTTCATCAGCTGACCTTTGTGGGAGGTCCTGAGATTTGACAGAGCTGACAAACTCTTGTTCTTCCTGTTATCTGGCCTCACGGCTTCTTCGCTGACTCTTATTCCTCCCTGTTTTTGCGCTTTTTATGCAGCAGGTGACAAACAGGTGTGTATGTCCTTTGTTAAACGACATGTTCCTGCACAGTGACGTTAATGTCAGTAAACCTTGTCTTCGTGAAAAAAAAAAAGAAAAAAGTATTTCCGATAATCACGTGAAGGTTTCTCAAGCTTCTTGTCAACAATCCTCATGATGCCGACGTTGCTGAGTTTTCTTGAACTCGAACCCGGTAACACCTTGTAACACAGCCCGACATTTACAGTCTAACCCGTTGCCGGACCCCACCGGGGCCTTAATGTGGGCACACTGGAACAACACAAGGGAGAAACAACCGGACATTTTAGAGGAAGGGAGAAATAAATGATACTCTGCGTGCTCTTGTAAACGCTGTGTAACTACAGCCACAGCGCTGGAAACCAAACCGAAGCTCGGAAAAATGGTGTTGACGGCCTCTTTCTAATCGTGTAATTAAAGAGGACAATGGGGAGAACAGCCTCACGTTCTATCACAGCACGAAGAGCTTATCATTCCTGACAAAGTCTGTGTTTTATCAACAAACGTTAAATTCGGAATAAAGACATGGTCGAGAAAAATGGGTTTATACTTCTGAAAAGCACAGCAGCTGCTCGCAACAGGTGCGCTGGAGTAGGAAACAAACGCACCTTTGTCGAGTGCACAGCAGCATAATAAAGTCATGAAAAACACAAACATAGCTGTTGTTTAATGAGGAACCTGCTAACTATTCTCTTAACGCCTCTAATTACACGGTTCTGTTTCCCAGTACTGTGCCGGTGGGTTCCCAGTACCTGCAGAAATACTACCTTTCCTCCATCACTCCACGCTCAGTTGGCAGTTTATTAGGAACGCCTAGCTAAGACTAAGTCCTGTAATAAATCCCCCTTCGTGAAGGTTTCAATGTTCGGTTTGTGTTGAAACTGTTTTAGAGAGATGTTGACTCATATGTATGATCATTTGGGAGGATGCAGTTTGTGCTGCCGTTGAGCTGTGTTGGATTATACAGAGAGGTGTTTCTGCTATTTAGTCGACCCTCACTGATATAAACCTGTCGGCTGGTTGTACCTAATAAACTGGCAACGTGCTGTATTGGCCAAAATTAAAACCGCTGTTGGTTTCTGTCGGGGAGCTGCTGCACGGCCAGGAATGATCTCTGATAAACATGTAACTCACAGCCTCGGCTAATGTTCATTGGCTCACGCCACCACGTCCGACTACTGGAGCCTCGTCAGCCAAAATCTGCCTGGATCGATATTTTTGTGTGAACGATGGATACGTGTGGTTCAGGCGATGATGAATCCACAGAGAAATCTCACCTCGTCTGCGCCTCCACGGGCCTTTTAGCCACTTTTAGCTGCTTGTTTTGGTTTACCAACACTTGTCGTTCATACTCAGGGTTTCCAGCAGCAGCAACAGGCAGGTGTTTTCACAGAAACAGCTGTAAAGAAACCCGCCGTCCACCTTCCTGCTCAGTGGCAAACAGCAGACAGACCCAGTCAGAGACGGAGCATTTAGCAGCTGAAGAGCTTGATGTTTCCCTGGTGAAGACCAAACCCAGAGCTAAAAGAGAGGGAGTGCTGGACTTGGATTCATCAGGTGACATCGCTGCACATGGCTGATCATGTAGCTCTGTAACTGCTGGGTGTGGAAATAAGCAGCTGTTTGTTAACAAGTTCACCATATCAGCTGGTAGTTATCAGAACTAATTAACTGTTGGAGCAACTTGAACACAAAGTTTCTTTCAAATCCAATCCAGACCTTTACAAACCGTCCCTCGACAGTTGAGGGGGATGAAAACAAAACCCTGTCCAACTGCTTTAGTGAAGGGAATCAAGAGAACAATATTTCTCATAGGATTCGGGGAAGTCATCAGTTCAACACATTTTACTCACATGGCAAAACGCGAACACAGAAACTGTTTTATCACAGCCTCAGAGAGAAAACACAAGGTACCAACGCTGTGTCTTCACGTCTGAAATTAAACTTTCCTTTTACAGTTGTCTTATATTCCCAGCATTCCTATTCACATCAGCAGCAGCATCAGAAAAGTACATTTCACTTTTATTTTCTGTTGCTCCTATTTGCATCTTAACAGTTTCAAGCTCTTCCCAAATGGGAATTAGATGGTCATAATTTACCATATGGCCTTTTTCTTTTTATTATTAGGTAACATTTACTTGCTCATGTGATATCTCTTACTGGAGATCAGTGAGGACACTTTTCTTTCTGATCATGGCTCCAGTTGCCCAACCGAGTCCTCGTGTTATGTTTTAACACTGGACACATTTCGGCGTCCACTGTCGACAGGGAATCAGAGTTTTTCAGTCGTCCAATTACAACTGAAATTTCTACAGTTTTAACCAGCACGGCTGTCTACGTCGGCCTTGTAAAGGGAATGGGAGGATGCAAATGAAGATTAGCATTGAACCAAGTTTCAGTTTCTGTTCCAGGTCCTGAAAACCGCTCGCCTCCAGGATTGGATACAAACGGAAACAACAAGGTGTTTGGAAGAGCTCTTGGAGAACGTTGTAGACCTCTACTTTCCGCAGTGTTTGCTAGCGAGAAAGCGACTCACTATCTTGTGCGTGTTCACATGCCCACAGCAACAAGTGGCGGAGGCCATCAGCTCTGGCTTATTGCTGTCGCATGAAATCTACTCCTTTGATTGCTTCCTCCATTTTTGTGTTGGTGGTGTGTTGTGACGGTCCTGCGCTGATGTATGCAGGGCGACGCAAACTTTTAAGCCCTAAAATATAAAAAACAAGGAATGGACCTTGAGGCAAAACATGTCCCAAATGTCCCGTGTCTCACATGACTGAGGTTATCTGAGCTGTAAACTGTTGTAACCTTCACTGCTGTGAAGTTTCCAGACAGTGACCTCGAAGACACACAGCATCTGTTTGCACATGACCAAGCACCCAACTAAACAACTCCTACACGGTGAAAATTACATTTCACATTTGATTTTATCATCTCTTTTGCTTTTTGTAATTAATGTGTATTTCCAAGAAGAATACGTTTTCATAAGCACATGAGCGTCTGCTAATGCCTCAGGGTTGGAGCTGAGACAGATGTTGCCAGGTGTACAACAACGTATTTGTACAGTAATTTAGCCCTTTGTATGATGTGCAATCAGTAATTCAAACAACCACTAAATGGAACAATAATTCTGTCATAGTGTCCCTAAAATGTTCCTAGAAATACATGTTTCAAAATGTCTGGATAATTCTGGAGTCTCTGTACGATTATTTGGTTTTTGGCACCTGGCAACGCTGGCTGAGACACAGCATGAAGTCCCCTTCTCCTCCATATCCCAAGCAGCCACAGAGACAGATTGGGGAGATGTGTCTTAATAGATAGATTTAGCTAACAGTGTAATGGCTCAGAAGACAGGCTGGACTCAGACTTTCAAGCGAGATAAAAACACGCATGAAGATCACAAAGGCAAAGCAAATACAGAGGGGGCAGCCGAGGGCGAAGTCCAAGGGGGGCCGGGCTGAGCCAAGGTCCAGAAGAGCAGGCAAGGGTCGTGCAGGCAGAGAATGGCTGAAGGGCGCCTGACACATCCTGGCAGGGTGGAACCGGGGTTGGTTTAAGTACCGTAACTGACTGGGGAGGGGGAAACAGGTGAGCAGGTGGGTGTGGGGACTCAGGTGGCTGGGAACAGTGGTGACTGCCGGGCATGCGGTTGTCTGCAACGACAGGAGAGTTAAAGGAAAACAGGTAACAGTAATGGCCCCCGCACAGCACCGCAGCCAATCGCCTCCAATCACCACCTGGCACACGCCTGTTTGTACACATTCTCACTCGCTAGCACACCTGTCACACATCAACACCACGACTAAATATGACCGCGGCCGTGACATGATAACACGCTACTGTTGCACGCTAACCTTCTGATTTGAATGTCCCCGTGATCTTTCTACAGGTGACGTATGAATAATGAAACTGTCATTTGGTGAGTTCACCACTGCGTCATTCGTATCGGAGTTCACACTTTGGGTCACTTTTAAACCGTTGTTAGCGTTGTGTCGCGAGCAGGAACGTTTTCAAAACAGCAGTGGAGCGTTAAATGATGCCCGCTGAATAAAGCTGTGCTGATAAGGCCTGTCGTCGGCAAATAAAACCCGGCAGACCAACGTTATCGAACCTGGACGCTGGGGAGAGAATTGAGAGAACTTGGTTGTTTCCTGCAGTCGAAAGTTGTTTTTCAGCAGCCGAGTCAGACGAACTTTATTGATCCCACACAGGGAAAATCAGCTGTCACAGCAACGGATTGAGATGAGTAACTTAAAAAAAAAACAACATTATGAACATGCACTATGTACAAATGAAGAATGAATAATAAAGCAGAAGTTGCTTTTCCTATACACCAAAATAAACAGTAACAATAAAGACAAAAATAGTCGCAAGAAATGTGTTTTGACCAGATGTGAAAATATCCACGAATGGACCGACAGGGAGAGTTTCCACACCAGCCTCAGCTGTTAATTTATTAAAGAAAAAACACGGCGGCTCACCGCGGTTTGTTGACGGTGGAAGTTTCAGTGGCTTCCTGGAAAAATCATCGTCAGTGCGACTCAACAGTATCAATATCGGGAGCCGGACGGTTGTTTTGTCTTCTGAGGAGAATCCAGTTCGTTCTGCCGTTGGTCAGGAAACTATCAGTCATACTTCTGCCTCGGGCATGTGTGACACAAGCCTGACCGATTGAATCCACTGAGAAATCATTTACACACACACACACACACACACACACACACAGAACCCGTCACGACCCCCTGGGGGACCTGGGCAAAATTCTGTTAAGGGGCCCTGCTACCTGACCCGAGAGCAATGTAAACCTTATCAAGTATAAGATGCTTTTCATTCTCTATGTATCCATTTTGCCCAGCTAGTCAACATTTAAAATTCAATATTTAATCAATAGTCAATGTCAGTCCTTTGCTTTCCATCTTGCATTAGTCCAGAGTTGTAACTAAACCTTGACAGAGACACTAGATAATCATTGTCTTGCCCACATATTGTCTGGACTGGTCCCACCAGAGGTTGCACGGCTGGAACGTTTTCTGAGCTGCAGTTTATCAAACTTAATAGATAGCTGTATTTCCCTCTCGCTTTGGTCAGGACACGAGCCTGGAAGTGGACGGCAACCGAACAAGACAGAGACGGACCGAGAGTCGCACTGTCTGGCGAGGTGGATGAGACGGGCCGAGTCCAGAGAGGGACGCGAATGAACCTATCGTTACTGGTATTTTGTTGACATCAACAAAATAACAGCAATAAATAAAATGGCCCTCTGGTGGTCTCATGGGTCGGGTCGGCTCTGCACACACACACACACACACACACACACACACACAGCCAAGCACCTCCCTTTTTACTCCACATTGTAAGAAGCTGATTCTTGTCAACTGCAGACAGACTGAGAGAGAGACACAGAGAAAGATCAGAGGACGAGTAGAGAGAGAGTCCAGGCGCAGTAACTAAGGAAACGCAGAGCTCACCATGAGGTTTGAGGAGATCCTGGAACAAGTCGGCGGCTTTTCCAAGTTCCAGTTCCTGCTGATGTTCATCCTGTGCCTCCCCCGTGCCATCCTCGCCCTCCACTTCCTCCTGCACAACTTCATCTCAGCCACCCCTCCTCACCGCTGTGCCCTCAGGATCCTGGAGGACGAGGACCTCGACCCTGAGGTGCTGGCCCTAAGGATCCCCCGTCAGGACGACAGCTCCTTCAGCTCCTGTAGAGTCTATGACCCCCCGCTGACCTTCGACCTCGGCCAAGGAAACAGGACGGCACCTTGTCCACATGGCTGGATCTACGACCGATCACAGTTCAGCTCCACAACTGCCACCGAGGTAAGAAGAGGTCGAATGAGAGAGGCGTGCCACACGCCCCACAAAGTCTCAAGCGAGTGTGTAAATATTGATTTTTATTCTTGGCTGCATCATGGTGCCGAGCGGACGACTTTGGGTGTTTTTCATATTCGAAGCCCCGGAGACACGGGAATGAAATCATGTGAAAGAAAAGGTTGAATTCCTGCTGTTACTTTTAGTCCTGACATTTTCGGAAACAACACACACACACACACACGTTTTAAAATGAAACGAAATCGGTACATCTTTATGAAAAAAAGGTTGAAAAAATAAAATCAATCAGTTTCCTTTTTTATTTTCATTTGCACTGAGTTAGATTCATACCTGTCTCGTTCCAGGAACATTTGTATCAATAACTGATTGGTTGATACAGTCTGTGGTTTTAGTACAAAGATCCGTTGTTTCTCCTAGAAATTACGTATGAATATCTATGTATCTATAGTACAAAGCTGCTTTTGTCCCCAGTTGGACAATTAACTGGTCTTCAGTCTGTAATTTGTCCCCAAAAGTAGCATATGACAGACACACACACACGCTCGAACCGGACACCTACACACACTTGTGTGTCGCTGTACAGCTTTTCACCTTTGGCACAACAGGTTTATCACAATTCCGTCACAGCAAACACCCACAAACGTTCTACACCTTACCTTCTTAAAGCCTGGAGCACACTAAGCGCCCCAACCTTCCGGCCTTGACTTCAAGCCGAGCGTCGCGGCCTTTCCCTCTGCCCGCCTGCTTCGGCCGGCAGGTCACTCATCCCCTCCGTCCTCTCAACGCGAGCTGGTTCTGGGGAGTGACTGAGCGGGAGGGGAGCCCCCAGCTCGCCTGGGCAGGTGCTAGCTGCAGAGGCACCGGCGTTAGCGCCGCTGTCTCGGCTGCGAATCCAAAGTTTTCCCGAACCTGATGCGAACTGAGTCCGTATTTTTACAGGGGGTAACCATGATGTCGGAGCGGGAAAAAATAACCCACGACTTGTCGGGTTGTCAGGCTGGTACGTTAGCTTTTCTAAACTACACAACGTTTGGACCATTTGCAACAGCGCCGCCGATGGAAGGAGGCCTGACCAGAAACAACCGCTGATCAGTGGCAACATAAGAGGAAACACCACAACAACAGTCTTCTATGTTCCTATTTGTGAATAAACGGTTTGCAAATTGAATAACCAATACTGAACGTAGTCAGATTTAAAAAGACATTTTAGCAACAATTGCAAGTGACAAATAATTGTTTCCAGATTTTTCCAAAGTTTTTCTTCAAAATTTTGCAGTTGAGGATTTCAGGGGGTCTCGAGTGTCATTCAAGGGTCTCGGACCAGCGCAGTGACAATCCCTGTAACTGATTTTGAAAGCTACAGCTTCCTAAGCTGCAGTCCCTCTAATGTCCACTAGATGCTGCTCCAAGAAAAAGACCCCAAACCCTTTCTTAAAATCCGCTCTCGGGAGATAATACCACCTCCTCTGACGACAGTCTGGGTGCAGAATGTTAATCAGACATTAAGGTTCAGAGGAAGGTGTGTTTTAGACACCTGTGGGTGACATCCCAGTAAGGACAGACAGGTGCTATGCAGGCGGCGGTCTAACCTGTCTGTCTCTGTGCAGTGGGACCTGGTGTGTGACGCCAAGCAGCTCAATCAGGCTCTCGCCACATACTTCTTCCTCGGGATCACGCTCGGATCCATTCTGTTTGGACACCTTTCCGACAGGTGAGTTCTTCGGGATTCATTATCCCTCCAACCCTCGCAGGGTCACGGGGTCACACTGCTCCCGTGACCCTGTAGGCGGGTGACCAGAGGTTGTTACTATCTATCACTTGTTCTGTAGAAAAAATACTCCATTACAAGTAAAAAGTATAAGCGAAATGTACTTGAGGTATCAGAAGTAAAAGTACTCAAACTGCAGAACTGCTCCTTTTAGTGTTGCAGCCCACATGCCGCAGTCCGGTGGAGGAAAGACCGGAACACATCAAAGTAATTCAGTAATACAACACGTGGATGTGGAGGATCAAACGTGGATAATCGTTGATGTTTGATGAGGTTACCGGTAATTATTATTGATTATTGAAAGCATGACCGGAGTCCCGCCTGTGTTTTAGACAACAAAAAGCTCTTTGGTCGAGGTTCAGGGAAGACGGCGGTTTTGGTTCAGTGTAGATAAACAGATTGTGTCTGATGTGACGGTGAACTTTCTCTGTGTTAAACCAGACCGGGATCTTTCCCGAACCTGAACCAGGTGCTGGGAGAGTCCGGACGGACCCGTAAACCGGTTCGATGACGCTGGAGTCTCTACAGGTGGTTGTTGTTCTGCAGGATCAGACGTTGTGGTGGAAAACAAACACGTTGTCTGTGAAGTTTTTACTGATCCAGCGGTTCGGCGTCATCGAATACATAAATGAACAGCATTGCCTCATTATGTTAATCGAAAACCTAATCCAGTCACAGTTATGTTTCCTTCAAAAATATATCTGCTGTTGTTATATATAAACGTAATTTCTAGGAGACAGGGTTTCCTCTTTTCACTCTTTAATTACGCAATAAAATAAGGTTGTAAACGTCATTTTCCACAAACTTCGCTCTTGTTTCCCGGTGCTGTACCTGTATGTACCCACCATTTACAAAAATACTTATAGTGTAGTATAATGTATTTTTCCTTTTCTCTAAAATGCCCCGTTGTTGTTCAGTACTTTATTGGTACATAAGTACGACAGAATTGCCCTGTAAATTGGGGGCGTTACCTTTTACACGGTGTTGTATGTGTTTACAGTGCAGCCAAACAAACT